>NC_084536.1:26388223-26403223 GCF_024500275.1 Phycodurus eques
AACTAACGCTCGAGCTGCGGTTGCTGCTTCTGTTGTCTCTCTCTCGCTCTCTCTCTCCGTCGAAGAAGACGAAGAAAACGAAGAAAGAAGAAGATTAACGTCAAAATGGCTGCTGTCACTGACGTGAGTCAAGATACATAGGCACAAATCATTAAATGAAAATAACGTCAACATCTGTGGTTCAATTTATTTTCGTCTATTACAGTCCGAAACAGAGGTGTTCGAGATCACAGATTTCACCACAGCATCTGAGTGGGAAAGGTATCGTACTGCCTTGCTTCTCTTGTACGTTTACTTGAAACATACGCACTTCGTGTCAGTTCAGATCATCACAGAGTTTCTCGTGGCATTTTATACAGATTACAGAGATTGCATTTGATCTCTCAAGAGAGATATCTTCCTTAATGTTAAGTGTCACTAACTTTGCATGTCCAACCATGTCTGATCAAGAGCTGACATCTGTTGGTGTTTTCCCCGTGTATGTTTTGTTATTACTTTATTTGCTTGGTTAAGAATATATTCCCAGCCAGTTGCACTGTCATATGAGGTCCAGTAAAAGATGCATCTAATTTAATTCTAAATTACTGCTCCATTTTGTAAGTCTGGTTCACAATGTCCGCGTCATACTCTGAACAGTGTGTAATAATTAGATTGTCTTGGAGTTAAATTAGATAATATATACTACCACACAAACAAACATGTTAAATTAATCTCTGTCAATGTCGTTCAAAACCAAACATTATTCTTATAACTCGAGGAGCCTCTGATTTTGTATTTTTTTAAATTTACACTTTGAATTGGCTGTATAAACCGTACACAAATAAAAATATGAAAACAAAATTTGTTCCCTTTTTGATTTTTTTTCCCAGGCATATTTATCACACTGAAATGTTTCAGATCATCTGACAAATACAACTCAATTAAATATAAAATGCAGTTTCTAATTTATGATTTTGGTTTTCTCCGTGCACTCCGGTTTCCTCCCACATCCCAAAAACATGCATGAATTGGAGACTCTAAATTGCCTGTAGGTGTGGATGTGGGTGCGAATGGTTGTTTGTTTGTATGTGCCCTGCGATTGGCTGGCAACCAGTTCAGGGTGTACCCCGCCTCCTGCCCGATGATAGCTGGGATAGGCTCCAGCACGCCCGCGACCCTAGTGAGGAGAAGCGGCTCAGAAAATGGATGGATGGATATACTACCACACAAACAAACATGTTAAATTAATCTCTGTCAATGTCATTCAAAACCAAACATTATTCTTATAACTCAAGGAGCCTCTGATTTTGTATTTTTTTTTAATTTACACTTTGAATTGGCTGTATAAACCATACACAAATAAAAATATGAAAACAATATTTGTTCCCTTTTTGATTTTTTTTTCCAGGCATATTTATCACACTGAAATGTTTCAGATCATCTGACAAAGACAACTCAATTAAATATAAAATGCAGTTTCTAATTTATGATTTTGGTTTTCTCCGTGCACTCCGGTTTCCTCCCACATCCCAAAAACATGCATGAATTGGAGACTCTAAATTGCCTGTAGGTGTGGATGTGGGTGCGAATGGTTGTTTGTTTGTATGTGCCCTGCGATTGGCTGGCAACCAGTTCAGGGTATACCCCGCCTCCTGCCTGATGATAGCTGGGATAGGCTCCAGCACACCCGTGACCCAAGTGAGAAGAAGCGGCTCAGAAAATGGATGGATGGATTTATTAAGATATTCAATTTGAAAAAAAAAACAATATTTGTTTTTGTTTGTTTTTAACCATAGATGCCCGAAAATGTGAACTGTCATCAAGTGTGTGAAATTTTCAAAAGATATGAGCATCTGGAGTCAAGTTCCATCAGCTTTTGATGTCACAGCGAATCATCAAAATTCACCACAGTCACGCCCTCTACTGAAACGTCACAATGTTTTTTTACAAAGCATAATCAACGTCTTGAGACTTTACTGACAAAGTTTCAGATGGATGTGCTCGGCGCTGTATAAAATTAGGCTTTTACACGATCAGTATTTTTGGGACCGATCAGTGAGTTTGACAGGAAATTCTCGGGAGTTGGTTGACATGATGATTAGGAGCAAGGTTGATATATTCTGTGTCCAGGAGACCAGGTGGAAAGACAGTATGGCTAGAGGTTTAGGGGTAGGGTTTATATTGGAGTAGAGGTTATTTTAAAAGAAGAGTTTGCTAAGAATGTCTTGGAGGTGAAAAGAGTATCAGATCAAGTGATGAGGCTGAAACTTGAAATTGAGGTTGTCATGTATAATGTAATTAGCGACTATGCCCCACAGGTGGGATGTGACCTAGAAATGAAAGAGATGTTCTGGAAGAGCTGGACAAAGTTCTGAGCATCCCAGACAGAGAGAGAGTCGTGATTGGTGCAGATTGTAATCGACATGTTGGTGAAGGAAATGGGTGTGATGAAGAACTAATGGGTAAATACGGCATCCAGGAAAGGAACTTGGAGGGACAGATGGTGGTAGACTTTGCAAAAAGAATGGAAATGGCTGGAGTGAACACTTTTTTTTTCCAAGAAGAGGCAGCAACATAGGGTGACCTACAAGAGCGGAGGTAGAGGATTACATTTTGTGCAGACGATGTAATCTGAAGGAGGTTACTGACTGTAAGGTAGTGGAAGGGGAGAGTGTGGCTAGACAGCATAGGATGGTGGCGTGGAAGATGACTCTGGTGGTGGGTAGGAAGATTAAGAAGACAAAGGCAAAGCAGAGAACCATGTGGTGGAAGCTGAAAAAGGAAGAGTGTTGTGCAGCTTTTTGGGAAGAGCTGAAACAGCCTCTCAGTGGACAGGAGGAGCTTCCAGAAGACTGGACCACTAAAGCCAAGGTGATCAGAGAGACAGGCAGTAGAGTACTTGGTGTATCTTCTGGCCGCAAAGGAGAGAAGGAAACTTGGTGGTGGAACCTCAAAGTACAAGAAATCATACATGGAAAGAGGTTAGCTAAGAAGAAGTGGGACACTGAGAGGACCGAGGAGTGGCGAAAGGAATACATTGAGATGCGACATAGGGCAAAGGTGGCAAAGGCCAAACAAGAGGCATATGATGACTTGAATGCCAGGTTGGACACTAAAGAAGGAGTAAAGGATCTATACAGGTGGGCCAGAGAGAGGGATAGAGATGGGAAGGATGTGCAGCAGGTTAGGGTGATTAAGGATAGGGATGGAAATATGTTGACTGGTGCCAGTGTTGTGCTGGATAGATGGAAATAATACTTTGAGGAGTTGAAGAATGAGGAAAATGAGAGAGAAGGAAGAGTAGAGGAGCCAATTGTGGTGGACCAGGAAGTGGCAATGATTTGTAAGGGGGAAGTTTGAAAAGGCATTAAAGAGGATGAAAAATGAAAAGGCAGTTGGTCCTGATGACATTCCTGTGGAGGTATGGAAGCATCTAGGAGAGGTGGCTGTGGAGTTTTTGACCAGCTTGTTCAACAGGGTTGTAGCAGGTGAGAAGATGCATGAGGAAAAGTGTGCTGGTGCCCATTTTTAAGAACAAGGGTGATGTGCCGAGCTTTGGTGAGACACACACAGTTATGAGAAAGAGTAGTGGAGGCTCGACTCAGGACAGAAGTGAGTATTTGCGAGCAACAGTATGGTTTCATGCCTAGAAAAAGTACCACAGATGCATTATTTGCCTTGAGGATGTTGATGGAAAAGTACAGAGAAGGTCAGGAGGAGTCTTTGTGGATCTAGAGAAAGCATATGACAGAGTACCCAGAGAGGAACTGTGGTACTGCATGCGGAAGTCTGGAGTGACAGAAAAGTGTGTTAGAATAATACAGGACTTCTATGAGGACAGCACAACAGTGGTGAGGTGTGCTGTAGGTGTGACAGAGGAGTTTAAGGTAGAAGTGGGACTGGGATCAGCCCTAACCCCCTTCCTGTTTGCAGTGGTGATGGATAGGCTGACAGATGAGGTAAGACTGGAATCCCCGCGGACAATGATGTTTGCAGATGACATTGTGATCTGCAGGGAGCAGGTGGAGGAACAGTTAGAAAGGTGGAGGCATTCACTGGAAAGGAGAGGAATGAAGATTAGCCGAGGTAAAACAGAATATATGTGCATGAATGAGAGGAGTGGTGGGGGAAGAATGAGGCTACAGGGAGAAGAGATAGCGAGGGTGGAGGACTTTAAATACATCCAGAGGAGAGAGAGTGAGTATATTGGTAGAAGGCTGATGAGGAAAGAGCTGCCAAGCAAGAGAATGAGAGGAAGACCAAAGAGAAGGTTGATGGATGTCGTGATGGAAGACATGAGGGCAGTTGGTGTCAGAGAGGAGGATGCAGGAGATGGGCTTACATGGAAAAGGATGATACGCTGTGGCGAGCCCTCACGGGACAAGTCGAAAGGAAAAGAAGAAAAAGTTCATTGACTATATACAGTGGGTACGGAAAGTATGCAGACCCCCTTAAATTTTTTACTGTTTTTTGCAGCCATTTGTTAAAATCCATCCATCCATTTTCTGAGGCGCTTCTCCTCACTCGCGGGCGTTCTGGAGCCTATCCCAGCTATCATCGGGCAGGAGGCGGGATACACCCTGAACTGGTTGCCAGCCATTCGCAGGGCACATACAAACAAACAACCATTCGCACTCACATTCACACCTACGGGCCATTTCGAGTCTCCAATTCATGCATGTTTTGTGGATGTGGGAGAAAACCCACGCTGGCACGGGGAGAACATGCAAACTCCACACAGGCGGGGCCGGGGATTGAACCTTGGTCCTCAGAACTGTGAGGCTGACGCTCTAACCAGTCGCCTACCGTGCCGCCATTTGTAAAAATATATTTTTTATTTTTTTCCCTCTTTAATGTACACACAGCTCCCCAGGTTGACAGAAATTTTTTTTATTGTTGAATTTTTTGCAGATTTATTAAAAAAGAAAAACAGAAATATCACACAGCCATAAGTATTCAGGCGCTTTGCTCCGTATTTTGTAGAAACACCCTTTTGAGCTAATACAGCCATGCGTCTTTTTCACACCTGGATTTGGGAATCCTCTGCCATTCCTCCTTGCAGATCCTCTCCAGTTCTGTGAGATTGGATGGTGAACGTTGCTGGAGAGGCATTTACAGGTCTCTCCAATGTAATGCTCTCGCCTGATGGCACCGTGACCCCCAAACCCCAGACTGAGCTGCATCGCTTTCTCTGCTCCCCTGCCGAGACAGGGGGATGCCAGATTTAACTTTGTACAGCCAGTCTGAAGTAACTCATCAAAGCTGAGACACGGACACCTGGTTTCTCACTCGAACACTTAAGTTAATTCACTTTTACCCACAGCCAGCCTGAAGAGTCCCACCAACAAAGACTTCTCATTTTTTGGGACACTGGCTTGATGACCCAGTAGGTGAGGAACCTGCTGTTTGGGGGCGGCGGAAAGCTACTGCAACTCCGGAGGAACAAATCACAATCTTCACTGGACTTTAATGTTATATAATATTAAGAACTTTGCGTGAACGTCTTAGTGTTACCATCACAATAGTGCCACTATTGATTTTATTTCTTCAAATTTGAATGTCTGATGTCAAATCTGATGTCCCCTCCTTGAGCCGTCACCTTGTCGTGGTGGAGGGGTTTGCGTGTCCCAGTGATCCTAGGAGCTAAATTGGCTTTATGCCCCTGGCAGGGTCACCCATGACAAACAGGTCCAAGGTGAAGGACCAGACAAAGCACGGCTCAAAGACCCATAATGATGACGACAAACAATGGGCTTCGTTTTCCCTTGCCCGGACGCTTTTCCCCACTGGAGCAAGGCCTGGAGGTGGGGCTTGAAGGCAGCGCCTGGTGGCCGGGCCTGCACCCATGGCACAGCCCGAAAGGGTAACGTGGTTCCCCCTTCCCATGGGCTCACCAGCTGTGGGAGGGGCCATAGGGGTCGGGTGCAGTGTGAGCTGGTCGGTGGCCGAAGGCGCGGACCTTGGTGATCCAATCCCCGGCGACAGAAGCTGGCTCTAGGGACGTGGAATGTCACCTCTCTGGCAGGGAAGGGGCCCGAACTGGTGTGTGAGGTCGAGAAGTTCCGACTCGATATAGTCGGACTCGCCTCCACACACAGCTTGGGCTCTGGTACCAGTCCTCTCGAGAGGGGTTGGACTCTCTTCCACTCTGGAGTTGCCCACGGTGAGAGGCGCCGAGCAGGTGTGGGTATACTTATTGCCCCCCGTCTCGGGGGGCAATACACCTCGGTGTTCACCTCGGTGGACAAGAGGGGAGCCTCCCTCCGCCTTCGGGTGGGGGGACGGGTCCTGACTGTTGTTTATGCCTATGCACCAAACAGCAGTTCAGAGTACCCACCCTTTTTGGAGTCCTGGAGAGCGCTCCCGCTGGGGACTCCATCGTTCTGCTGGGGGACTTCAATGCTCACGTGGGCAATGACAGTGAGACCTGGAAGGGCGTGATTGGGAGGAACGCCCCCCCCGATCAGAACCCGAGCGGTGTTCTGTTATTGGACTTCTGTACTTGTAACAGATTGTCCATAACGAACACCATGTTCAAGCATAAGGGTGTCCACACGTGCACTTGGCACCAGGATACCCTAGGTCGGAGTTCGACGATCGACTTTGTGGTCGTGTCATCGGACTTGCGGCCGCATGTCTTGGACCCTCGGGTGAAGAGAGGGGTGGACCTGTCAACTGATCACCACGTGGTGGTGAGTTGGCTTCGATGGTGGGGGAAGATGCCGGTCCGACGTGGCAACCCCAAACGTATTGTGAGGGTCTACTGGGAACGTCTGGCAGAATCCCCTGTCAGAAGGAGTTTCAACTCCCACCTCCGACAGAACTTTGCTCATGTTCCGGGGGAGGCGGGGGACATCAAGTCCGAGTGGTCCGTGTTCCGCGCTTCCATTGCTAAGGCGACCGAACGGAGCTGTGGCCGTAAGGTGGTCGGTGCCTGTCGTGGCGGCAATCCCTGAACCCGTTGGTGGACACAAACGGTGAGGGATACCGTCAAACTGAAGAAGGAGTCCTATCAGGCCTTTTTGGCCTGTGGGACTCCTGAGGCAGCTGATGGGTACCGGCTGGCCAAGTGGAAAACAGCTCTGGTGGTCGCTGAAGCAAAAACTCGGTGAGGCCATGGAGAAAGACTTCCGAACTGCTTTGAGGAAATTCTGGTCCACCATCCGGCGTCTCAGGAGAGGAAAGCAGTGGACCACAACACTGTGTATAGTGGGGATGGGGTGCTGCTGACCTCGACTCGGGACGTTGTGAGTCGGTGGGGAGATTACTTCGAAGACCCCCTCAATTCCACCGACACGCCTTCCCATGAGGAAGCAGAGTGTGGGTTCTCTGAGGCAGACTCTCCTATCTCTGGGTTTGAGGTCACCGAGGTAGTTAAAAAGCTCCTCGATGGCAGGGCCCCGGGGGTGGATGAGATTCGCCCGGAGTTCCTAAAGGCTCTGGTTGTTTTGGGGCTGTCCTGGTTGACACGCCTCTGCAACATCGCGTGGACATCGGGGACAGTGCCTCTGGATTGGCAGACTGGGGTGGTGGTCCCCCTTTTTAAGAAGGGGGACCGGAGGTTGTGTTCCAATTACAGGTGGATCACACTCCTCAACCTCCCCGGTAAGGTCTATTCAGGGGTGCTGGAGAGGAGGGTCCGTCGGGAAGTCGAATCTCAGATTCAGGAGAAGCAGTGTGGTCTTTGTCCTGGCCGTGGAACAGTGGACCAGCTCTAGTCCCTTGGCAGGGTCCTCGAGGGTGCATGGGAGTTCGCCCAACCAGTCTACATGTGTTTTGTGGACTTGGAGAAGGACTCCGCCAAGGCTGCCCTTTGTCGCCGATTCTGTTCATAACTTTAATGGACAGAATTTCTTGGCGCAGCCGTGGCGTAGAGGGGTTCCGGTTCGGTGGCCTCAGTATTGCATCTCTGCTTTTTGCTGATGATGTGGTTCTGTTGGCTTCATCAAGCCGTGACCTCCAACTCTCACTGGAGCAGTTCACAGCAGAGTGTGAAGCGGCTGGGATGAGAATCAGCACCGCACTCTCCAGGTCGGGGATGAGATTCTGCCCCAATTGGAGGAGTTCAAGTATCTTGGGGTCTTGTTCACGAGTGAGGGAAGAATGGAACGGGAGATCGACTGGCGGATCGGTGCAGCTTCTGCAGTGATGCCGACTTCGTATCGGTCCGTTGTGGTAAAGAAGGAGCTAAGCCGAAAGGCGAAGCTCTCAATTTACCGGTCGATCTACGTTCCTACCCTCACCTATGGTCACGAGCTGTGGGTCGTGACCGAAAGAACAAGATCCCGGATACAAGCGGCCAAAATGAGTTTCTTCCGCAGGGTGTCTGTTAGAGAGAGGGTGAGAAGCTCGGTCATCCGGGAGGATCTCATAGTAGAGCCGCTGCGCCTCCACATCGAGAGGAGCCAGATGAGGTGGCTAGGGCATCTGATTCGGATGCCTCCCGGATGCCTCACCGGTGAGGTGTTCTGGGCACGTCCCACCGGGAGGAGACCCCGGGGACGACCCAGGACACGCTGGAGAGACTACGTCCTTCGGCTGGCCTGGGAACGCCTCGGTATCCCCCCGGAAGAGCTGGATGAAGTGGCTGGGGAGAGGGAAGTCTGGGCGTCCCTGCTAAAGCTACTTCTCCCGCGACCCGACCCGGATAAGCGGTAGAAAATGGATGGATGGATGGATGGATGTCAAATCTGTTTTTCAACTGAACCGGATGAGATATTTCACCCCACACAAGACAAATGCCACATTGCAAATATTAGTTTGCATATTAATAAACACATACAATTGAAACTTTTGTTACAGGGATGAAAGAGGATGGAAAATGGTCTCGTTATCTTAAATCCAATAATTAATATTTTATACCACTGGTTTTAAACCACAAAATAATCCTAGGGTGGAAAAGTAACATTAAGAGGGGGTGGGGGTGGGGGGAACCACCCCCTTGGCCGCTGGCCATGGAGCCACCTTTGTTGAGAGCTGGCACTCATTTAACCAACTTGCCGAAGACTGGCTCAGCCAGGAAAGCCCCACCTCTGTGACGAGGACACATCGGACCCTTCCCCACCACAGGGCATCCTGCCAGTGCTCCCAGCTACCCCTTTTGGGTGCCTGGGCTAACTCCGTTGGGAAGGAAGCTGGGCAGCACTAGTCCACTCCGAACGTCTTGCGAAAAGTGACATACGGGCTCCGGCAGCCCTGCCTGGGAACTTTTTTTTTTTTTTTTTTTTTTTTTCCTGCTCTTCTTTTTTTCCCCCCAAATCCACCTGTTCCCCGTGCGGACCCGACCGCCCAAACATTCGGGAGCTCGACCAGCCTGCCTAAATTCTGTTCCACACGACGTAAATCCAGTTTGTGGTCTACTAAAAGTACAGGATAGTGCATATTTGGGTTTCAATTAATTAGAAAAGGAACCCCCAGCTATATACATTGTCAATACTTTCTAAATCCACCCTCATAGCACAAGTAGGCTTTACACGATCGGGATTTTTGGGGCTGATCAGCAAGTTTAAAAAAACGATAACCTATCACCAATCGATCACAAGGTGGATGAAATGACCTGTTCATTTACTGTCAGTGATGCCAGTAATGCGTTTGTAACGCGTTACACAAAATATGTGGTCCGGGTGACGTCAGAAGTAATCTAACACGGGGCACGGGGAGAACATGCATACTCCACACAGGCGGGGCCGGGATTTGAACCCAGGTCCTCAGAACTGTGAGGCAGATGTGATATTTCAGTTTTTCTTTTTAAATAAATGTGCAAAAATTTCAACAGTAAAATGTTTTTTCTGTCATTATGGGGTGCTGTTTGTACATTAATGACTACAACTATCTGGTTCCTCGGGTCAAGCCACTTCTGAACCTGAGCCCACATAGGAAGTGTCTCAGCTGAGCCAAGGAGAAGCAGGACTCTTTTACAATGAAAGTAAAGTGTGCCTTTCATTCGGGAATCAAGGTCCAAGGGTTTGGAGGGAGACAAGTGAAGAACAGAACCCAAACTGCTTGAGGTCCAGTGTGAAATATCCTCAGTCGGTCATGATTTGGGGTGCAATGTCCAGTACAGATGGTGGTAAACTCTTCTTTCTTAAATCCAAGGTCACCGCAACAGTCTACCAGAATGTTTTAGAAGACTTTATGATTCCTTCTGCTGAGGATCTGTATGGAGATGCAGATTTCATCTTCCAGCAGGACCTGGCCCCTGCCCATGCCGCCAGAAGCACCAAAACCTGGTTTGATGCCCATGCCATCATAGTGCTTGACTGGCCATCCAACTCTAAACCCCATTGAGACTAAATGGGGTATTATCGAGAGGAAAATGAGGCGCACCAGACCCGAAAACAGAGAACTGACAGCAAGCATCAAGGAAATCTGGGCTTCCATAACTCTCAGGCAATGCCACAGGCTGATTGCCTCAGTGCCACGGCCCATCGAGGCATATATATAATATATTTTTTTTAAAAT
Source organism: Phycodurus eques (assembly GCF_024500275.1). Classification (NCBI taxonomy): domain Eukaryota; kingdom Metazoa; phylum Chordata; class Actinopteri; order Syngnathiformes; family Syngnathidae; genus Phycodurus; species Phycodurus eques. Next base: position 26,398,664 of record NC_084536.1, read on the forward strand.
GTTTTTTGCAAAAACTGAGCAGTAAATGATTTCTTCAGAGTATTAAAATTTTTTTGAATTCCTGATTTTGTGGGTTTTATGAACTGGAAACCCAAATTATGTAACAATAAACAAATACTTGAAATTGTTTAAAATGTGGGCCCTGAATCTATAATCTATCAAAGTTTAACTTTTTGAATGGAATTATGGAAATAAATAAACTTCCATGATATTCTACTTTTTTGGAAAGGTTCTGTATGTTTCCTTCAATGTTCCAGGTCTTGATGGTATAGACCAAGTTTTAAGTCAATCGGATGAATGCTCTAGGATAAGTTCGTAAAAGTATGACCCAAGTGAATGGCAAAAATATGCCAAAATTGCACCTTCCAAAAATCATAACTCAATTCCTGTTCATTTTAGCAAATGGCTTCTGCTGACTTTTTTCTAGGTCACAGGGTGCCACACGTGCCCCCAAATTTTCATAGACTTAGGCAAAACTCTCTGCAGCTAGTGCTCTATAGTGGAGTTTGTGGAGGATGGGTGTGATGTGGTCGGGGGTCCGTGTTTTGGACGCACTTGAGTTTGTGTTTTTTTACTGAAGATATTCTGAACTCTGATCTTTGCTCATGTCAATGTGACATTTATGTCCAACTAATCATTTGTGTTGACATGAAACCTTGTTTTCACAACTTGAAGGTTTGTGTCCAGGGTTGAGGAAGTATTAAATGAATGGAAGCTAATTGGAAACTCTACCGGGAAGTCAGCCAAACAACTGGTAAATTGATTTCAAATGTTGAGCTAAACAACTGTTATTGAGTCTTCTGTTTGACAGTGGTCCTTCTTTGTTTGCACAGGGTGACTATACAAGTGGAACTTGGGAGGAGAGATCTCAGGAGATTAATTTTGTGGATTTTAAATTCTCCATAACCCACTACGCATTGGTGCAAGAGCATGAGAACAATGCAAATCATGAAGTGGAGGAAGGTATGGTCTCTTGTGTTTCTCAAATACCAGTCAGTATCTCAACTCAAATCCCCATTTACTATATTGTTCTTTAATTTTGTATAATTGACAATGCTGATTGTAATCGCTCAAGGGAAAACTCATTTTCCACTCTACGATCAAACCTTTATTTATACAGAACATTTCATAATTTAAAAGCAACACAAAGTACTTCGCAAAACAAATGATTAAAGACATAAACAGCCCTCTCATCCCATCTGCAGTCTCTGAACCCCTGGAACATGTGTGTGTGTGTGTGTGTGTGTGTATGGAAAGTATTCAGACCCCCTTAAATTTTTCACTTTGTTATATTGCAGCCATTTGCTAAAATCATTTAAGTTCATTTTTTTGTCGACTGCATCTCTGGAGCTCAGCCACAGTGATATTTGGGTTCTTCTTTACCTCTCTCACCAAGGTTCTTCTCCCCCAATTGCTCAGTTTGGCCGGACGGCCAGCTCTCGGTAGGGTTATGATCGTCCTAGATGTCTTCCATTTCAGGATTATGGAGGCCACTGTGCTCTTAGGAACCTGAAGTGCAGCAGAAATTTTATTTTTTATTTTTTTGTCTAAATACTTATGGCTGTGTGATATTTCAGTTTTTCTTTTATAATAAATCTGCAAAAAATCAACAATTAATATTTTTTTCTGTCAATATAGGGTGCGGTGTGTACATTGAGGGGAAAAAAACGAAACTTAAATGATTTTTGTAAATGGCTGACAGATATATATAATATAACAGAGTGAAAGATTTAAGGGGCGGCACTGTGGCTGACTGGTTATAGCGTCAGCCTCACAGTTCTGAGGACCCGGGTTCAATCCCCGGCCCCGCCTGTGTGGAGTTGCATGTTCTCCCCGTGCCTGCGTGGGTTTTCTCCGGGCACTCCGGTTTCCTCCCACATCCCAAAAACATGCATGAATTGGAGACTCTAAATTGCCCGTAGGCATGACTGTGAGTGCGAATGGTTGTTTGTTCCTATGTGCCCTGCGATTGGCTGGCAACCAGTTCAGGGTGCACCCCGCCTCCTGCCCGATTACAGCTGGGATAGGCTCCAGCACGCCTGCAACCCTAGTGAGGAGAAGCGGCTCAGAAAATGGATGGATGGATGGATGAAAGATTTAAGGGGCTTTGAATACTTTCCTTACCCACTGTATATCTGCGATTCACGTTTTTCAATACACAAATATATCCTCGATTTACAGGGTTTTCAAATCCACAAATATATCAGCGATTTACACGTTTTTCAAATCCACAATTTACATTTTTTCGAATCCACAAATATATCCGCCACAAATATATCCGCCAAGTTTTTCAAATCCACATTATTTCCACGTGTTTTTCAAATTCATATCCGCGATTTACACGTTTTTTAATGTTGTGTATGCATTTTTCATGACTGATCATTTGTAAATATTCAATTTTGCTCGTGAATTGTTGAAAGTGCATTTGTGGATCAGCGGGCACGTGCATTTATTTTTGAGACAAGCATAACTCAGTTTTAAGATTCAACCATGTAGGGAGGCCCTCCCTCCATCCGCTAGGTGGCAGTGTTTCTGTCTCTGTTGATGACTTGACTGGAAGTCATTTTTATAGGAATCCAAGTCTATGGTCCGGCTGAACAAGGTGGACAACCAGTAGCCCCGTCATTAGTCAGTAAAACATAAAGAAATCACCTTCCTCATCTGTCAGCAAGATACAAAAAACAGCTTATTATTAGTGTTTAAATAACAGTCTCTCTCCCTCTTTCTCTCTCTCTCCCTTCTCTCTCTCAGAAACACTGCTGCCTCCTGGATCGGAGGACTTCCCACGTGATATAATTTTTTTTTTCTTTAACTTGAAACTGCGTTACGTTTGTCACACACACAAAAATATGCGCATGCCCGGTGATCTACAAACGCACCTCCAACAATTCACAAGCAAAATTGAATATTTACAAATGAAAAGTCATAAATGCACACACAACATAAAACAAACAAAAAAAACACATGTAAATCGCGGAAATATTTGTGAATTTGAAAAAACATGCAAATTTGTGGATTTGGAAAAACTTGTAAATCGCGGATGTATTTGTGGATTTGAAAAACGTGTGAATCGCAAATATATTTGTGGACTTGATAAAAACGGGCAAATAATTTTGAGACATCTCTCTTCGCATATGAGGCCGCTCTCATACGACAATAGACAATTACATTTTTAATCAGGTTTCATCCATTTTTTTTGTGGCTTTCCATTAAATTTTTGTCGTGGTAAAGATACTCAGTACTCTATCCTCACCAGCCTAAAATGCATGGGCCTGCAAAATGACACACCTTTGTCTGCAACACTCATCTTTGGTAGACAATAATAAACTGGACCACATTTTAGATCTATTAATAACATTGGATAATTCTTTCATAATGAAAAAAGCATAAAGGATACTTTTTGTTTGTTTACAGCTACCTTTCCCTTCGCAATGCAGGACCTTTTGTCCACTAGTAATGACTTCCCTCCTCGAGCTCACTGCTTGGTCAGATGGTGAGTTTCTGCATCTGTTGTATCCTATTATCAAGGAATATTTGACAAAAGAATACTGTCAAGATTAAAACATCATGTAAAGTAAAATCGGTCTTTGTATGACACACATTGATTGACCACAACTTAAATTTTAACTTTTTGAACTTTCTCATGTTTGTTCCAACATTAAACTTGTACTTCGCTACTGTTACTTAACTAGATTTTCAGGTTTCTGTACTTGAGTATTTACTTTTGTGGCAACTTTTTACTTTTACTCCTTACTTTTTAAACACATCTGTACTTTCTACTACTCACATTTTAAAAATGATCTTGTTACTTTTAAAACCCTCTAAAGTTAGCGACGACGCGATGTAAAAAGCAGAATGCCAAAAAACTGGAAACCGGAATTCAGCGAGCCAAGCGCATCATAGGCATCGTAGATACGACACTCCACTTTCAGCCGTGTGCCTACAACGATGCTAAGATAGAGGGGCAAAGTATCTTCTCATTCCATGTAGCTAAGCTAGTGGGGGCAAAATGTCGGCACAATCCATGTTTGTGGAAACCAAAATAATGATGCCTGCACATTGTGCTGCGTAGGGCGTACGGTTGCACACACGTCACACAAACTCCGAACTCGGAATAACCTTTCATCGCTAATAATATTTTTTTGGCTCTTTTTTCAAAAGTGCCTGCATTGAATGAACCACATTTGTTCTGTAGAAAGCAAGGTTTTTTAAGTCTGGCTCGCTGATAGTAAATTGTCACGTTTGAGCATAAATTCCATCGCATTTTTTTTTGTCTAAGCCAACCTGTTTTGATTTTTTTTTTGTCCATTGTTACCCCCAGAGAAAGCATGCCAATCATCTGGAGAGAAATCTCACGATCTGTATTTTATTATTGGGTTGCAAAATGTCAATTTACTTTTTACTTTGTTCCTCAAAAGTGAAGATGTAGATAACCAAGTCAAGTCAACACACTTGTTTCTATCTCTGGTGACAGGTACGGAATACGAGAGTTTATCGTCATATCCCCAGGAGCCAATGTCGAGGCTATCATCAGCGAGTCCAAATGTAATTTGCTTCTAA